>NW_027464115.1:0-39539 GCF_050947455.1 Rhinoderma darwinii
AGTATTATAGTAGTTATCTTCTTGTATATAGGGGGCATATTATGATATAAAGAAAAACAGATGTGGTTTTTACAAACCATACCTAAAGAACCCAAAATTGCAATATAATATAGCACGGTGCCATTCCTGATATGAATTAAATAGAAAAGAAAAAAGAAAAAAGGGATTTCAGAAATATAAATAGGCACTCTTGGGCTCAATAAAATTGAATAATTATTTTATTTCTTGAATCCAGATAATACCGGAAAGAGTAAATTTATACATACAAAAGACAATTTAAAAAGAGAAATCTCCTGGCCAGGGAAAGAACATACGAGTATTCTTCAAAACACAAGTGATATTACCTAATAATTGTGTGGCATAATGTATGTGTGGTAAACGATTTTACAAAAAAGTTTCCAATAGGAAAACCGCCATAATATGTTCACACCTGCGGTTTCCAAATATATATTCAATGTGTATCAAAATATTACCAAGAAGCCTGTTTAAGACAATGGTTAATCATATAACATGTAATAAGCCTTCAGAGTATAGGTAATATTACAAGAAAGATATAAAGTATGATGTATATGAGTAACACACATTTACAAAAGGATTTCTTGAAAAACCGCTAGACTGTATTCACATTTGCGGTTTCCAACCATATATGTATTTGGTATAATAATATTGCCAAAGGACCTTTTGAAAGTAACTATTGATGATGTAATGTACAATAGACCTTTCAAGACAAGATTGATATTACCAAATGGATATATAACATGATGTATATGTTATACAATTATATAATTGAATTTCAAAATGGAAAAACCGCTGGACTGTATTCACACTTGCGGTTTCCAACCATATATGTAATATATATCAAAATATTGCCCAAGGACCTATTCGAGGTTACTGTTAATGATATAAACAAGGAAGATATTTTTTTCAACGTATGTAATATGTTTTGGCTCTCAACAATAAAAATGGCCTCACTAATTGAATAAATGTGATTATGAGCACGTTTTTTTCACTCTCATCGAGTAGATGGATAGTTCCAATTCAAAGCTGATCGCAATAGGAAGTCTCTTCCCAGACCCACGAGTCTGTATGTAGCTCTCAGGCAATTGAGTGTTCGAAGAAAAAAACTTTTAAATATTATAAGCTTTTCAATGGATTTTTACCTTCACCTCCGACAAACAGTGTTTTTTTTTTTTTTTTTTAAATCAATTGTGTGACCATACAGGCGAATTTTCCTCCTGAGGAGATCTACTATACTTTCTACATCGGAGTAAATTATCTCCTTGCATGGTCTTTCTGGCACTTATTGGATGTCGGAGGTGAAGGTAAAAATCCATTGAAAAGCTTATAATATTTAAAAGTTTTTTTCTTCGAACACTCAATTGCCTGAGAGCTACATACAGACTCGTGGGTCTGGGAAGAGACTTCCTATTGCGATCAGCTTTGAATTGGAACTATCCATCTACTCGATGAGAGTGAAAAAAACGTGCTCATAATCACATTTATTCAATTAGTGAGGCCATTTTATTGTTGAGAGCCAAAACATATTACATACGTTGAAAAAAATATCTTCCTTGTTTATATCATTAACAGTAACCTCGAATAGGTCCTTGGGCAATATTTTGATATATATTACATATATGGTTGGAAACCGCAAGTGTGAATACAGTCCAGCGGTTTTTCCATTTTGAAATTCAATTATATAATTGTATAACATATACATCATGTTATATATCCATTTGGTAATATCAATCTTGTCTTGAAAGGTCTATTGTACATTACATCATCAATAGTTACTTTCAAAAGGTCCTTTGGCAATATTATTATACCAAATACATATATGGTTGGAAACCGCAAATGTGAATACAGTCTAGCGGTTTTTCAAGAAATCCTTTTGTAAATGTGTGTTACTCATATACATCATACTTTATATCTTTCTTGTAATATTACCTATACTCTGAAGGCTTATTACATGTTATATGATTAACCATTGTCTTAAACAGGCTTCTTGGTAATATTTTGATACACATTGAATATATATTTGGAAACCGCAGGTGTGAACATATTATGGCGGTTTTCCTATTGGAAACTTTTTTGTAAAATCGTTTACCACACATACATTATGCCACACAATTATTAGGTAATATCACTTGTGTTTTGAAGAATACTCGTATGTTCTTTCCCTGGCCAGGAGATTTCTCTTTTTAAATTGTCTTTTGTATGTATAAATTTACTCTTTCCGGTATTATCTGGATTCAAGAAATAAAATAATTATTCAATTTTATTGAGCCCAAGAGTGCCTATTTATATTTCTGAAATCCCTTTTTTCTTTTTTCTTGGCATATTATAGTAGTTATATTCTTGTATATAGGAGCAGTATTATAGTAGTTATATTCTTGTATATAGGGAGCAGTATTATAGTAGTTATATTCTTGTATATAGGGAGCAGTATTATAGTAGTTATATTCTTGTATATAGGGGGCAGTATTATAGTAGTTATATTCTTGTATATAGGAGCAGTATTATAGTAGTTATATTCTTGTATATAGGGGCAGTATTATAGTAGTTATATTCTTGTATATAGGAGCAGTATTATAGTAGTTATATTCTTGTATATAGGAGCAGTATTATAGTAGTTATATTCTTGTATATAGGGGGCAGTATTATAGTAGTTATATTCTTGTATATAGGGGCAGTATTATAGTAGTTATATTCTTGTATATAGGGGGCATATTATAGTAGTTATATTCTTGTATTTTGGAGCAGTATTATAGTAGTTATATTCTTGTATATAGGGAGCAGTATTATAGTAGTTATATTCTTGTATATAGGGAGCAGTATTATAGTAGTTATATTCTTGTATATAGGGGGCAGTATTATAGTAGTTATATTCTTGTATATAGGAGCAGTATTATAGTAGTTATATTCTTGTATATAGGGGCAGTATTATAGTAGTTATATTCTTGTATATAGGAGCAGTATTATAGCAGTTATATTCTTGTATATAGGGGGCAGTATTATAGTAGTTATATTCTTGTATATAGGAGCAGTATTATAGTAGTTATATTCTTGTATATAGGGAGCAGTATTATCGTAGTTATATTCTTGTATATAGGGGCAGTATTATAGTAGTTATATTCTTGTATATAGGGGGCAGTATTATAGTAGTTATATTCTTGTATATAGGGGGCAGTATTATAGTAGTTATATTCTTGTATATAGGGCAGTATTATAGTAGTTATATTCTTGTATATAGGGGCAGTATTATAGTAGTTATATTCTTGTATATAGGGGCAGTATTATAGTAGTTATATTCTTGTATATAGGAGCAGTATTATAGCAGTTATATTCTTGTATATAGGGGCAGTATTATAGTAGTTATATTCTTGTATATAGGAGCAGTATTATAGTAGTTATATTCTTGTATATAGGGGGCAGTATTATAGTAGTTATATTCTTGTATATAGGGGGCAGTATTATAGTAGTTATAGTCTTGTATATAGGGGCAGTATTATAGTAGTTATATTCTTGTATATAGGGGCAGTGTTATATTAGTTATATTCTTGTATATAGGGGCAGTGTTATAGTAGTTATATTCTTGTATATAGGAGCAGTATTATAGTAGTTATATTCTTGTATATAGGGGGCAGTATTATAGTAGTTATATTCTTGTATATAGGGGGCAGTATTATAGTAGTTATAGTCTTGTATATAGGGGCAGTATTATAGTAGTTATATTCTTGTATATAGGGGGCAGTATTATAGTAGTTATATTCTTGTATATAGGGGCAGTATTATAGTAGTTATATTATTGTATATAGGGGCAGTATTATAGTAGTTATATTATTGTATATGGGAGCAGTATTATAGTAGTTATATTCTTGTATATAGGGGCAGTATTATAGTAGTTATATTCTTGTATATAGGGGCAGTATTATAGTAGTTATATTCTTGTATATAGGAGCAGTATTATAGTAGTTATATTCTTGTACATAGGGGGCAGTATTATAGTAGTTATATTCTTGTATATAGGGGCAGTATTATAGTAGTTATATTCTTGTATATAGGGGGCAGTATTATAGTAGTTATATTCTTGTATATAGGGGCAGTATTATAGTAGTTATATTCTTGTATATAGGGGCAGTATTATAGTAGTTATATTCTTGTATATAGGGGGCAGTATTATAGTAGTTATATTCTTGTATATAGGGGCAGTATTATAGTAGTTATATTCTTGTATATAGGGGGCAGTATTATAGTAGTTATATTCTTGTATATAGGGGCAGTATTATAGTAGTTATATTCTTGTATATAGGAGCAGTATTATAGTAGTTATATTCTTGTATATAGGGGCAGTATTATAGTAGTTATATTCTTGTATATAGGGGCAGTATTATAGTAGTTATATTCTTGTATATAGGAGGCAGTATTATAGTAGTTATATTCTTGTATATAGGGGGCAGTATTATAGTAGTTATATTCTTGTATATAGGAGGCAGTATTATAGCAGTTATATTCTTGTATATAGGGGCAGTATTATAGTAGTTATATTCTTGTATATAGGGGCAGTATTATAGTAGTTATATTCTTGTATATAGGAGGCAGTATTATAGTAGTTATATTCTTGTATATAGGGGCAGTATTATAGTAGTTATATTCTTGTATATAGGAGCAGTATTATAGTAGTTATATTCTTGTATATAGGGGGCAGTATTATAGCAGTTATATTCTTGTATATAGGGGGCAGTATTATAGTAGTTATATTCTTGTATATAGGGGGCAGTATTATAGTAGTTATATTCTTGTATATAGGGGGCAGTATTATAGTAGTTATATTCTTGTATATAGGAGCAGTATTATAGTAGTTATATTCTTGTATATAGGGGCAGTATTATAGTAGTTATATTCTTGTATATAGGGAGCAGTATTATAGTAGTTATATTCTTGTCTATAGGGGGCAGTATTATAGTAGTTATATTCTTGTATATAGGAGCAGTATTATAGTAGTTATATTCTTGTATATAGGGGCAGTATTATAGTAGTTATATTATTGTATATAGGGGCAGTATTATAGTAGTTATATTCTTGTATATAGGAGCAGTATTATAGTAGTTATATTCTTGTATATAGGAGCAGTATTATAGTAGTTATATTCTTGTATATAGGGAGCAGTATTATCGTAGTTATATTCTTGTATATAGGGGCAGTATTATAGTAGTTATATTCTTGTATATAGGGGGCAGTATTATAGTAGTTATATTCTTGTATATAGGGGGCAGTATTATAGTAGTTATATTCTTGTATATAGGGGCAGTATTATAGTAGTTATATTCTTGTATATAGGGGCAGTATTATAGTAGTTATATTCTTGTATATAGGGGCAGTATTATAGTAGTTATATTCTTGTATATAGGAGCAGTATTATAGCAGTTATATTCTTGTATATAGGGGCAGTATTATAGTAGTTATATTCTTGTATATAGGAGCAGTATTATAGTAGTTATATTCTTGTATATAGGGGGCAGTATTATAGTAGTTATATTCCTGTATATAGGGGCAGTATTATAGTAGTTATAGTCTTGTATATAGAGGCAGTATTATAGTAGTTATATTCTTGTATATAGGAGCAGTATTATAGTAGTTATATTCTTGTATATAGGGGGCAGTATTATAGTAGTTATATTCTTGTATATAGGAGCAGTATTATAGTAGTTATATTCTTGTATATAGGAGCAGTATTATAGTAGTTATATTCTTGTATATAGGAGGCAGTATTATAGTAGTTATATTCTTGTATATAGGAGCAGTATTATAGTAGTTATATTCTTGTGTATAGGAGCAGTATTATAGTAGTTATATTCTTGTATATAGGGGCAGTATTATAGTAGTTATATTGTATATAGGAGCAGTATTATAGTAGTTATATTCTTGTATATAGGGGCAGTATTATAGTAGTTATATTCTTGTATATAGGGGCAGTGTTATATTAGTTATATTCTTGTATATAGGGGCAGTGTTATAGTAGTTATATTCTTGTATATAGGAGCAGTATTATAGTAGTTATATTCTTGTATATAGGGGGCAGTATTATAGTAGTTATATTCTTGTATATAGGGGGCAGTATTATAGTAGTTATAGTCTTGTATATAGGGGCAGTATTATAGTAGTTATATTCTTGTATATAGGGGGCAGTATTATAGTAGTTATATTCTTGTATATAGGGGCAGTATTATAGTAGTTATATTATTGTATATAGGAACAGTATTATAGTAGTTATATTCTTGTATATAGGAGCAGTATTATAGTAGTTATATTCTTGTATATAGGGGCAGTATTATAGTAGTTATATTCTTGTATATAGGGGGCAGTATTATAGTAGTTATATTCTTGTATATAGGGGCAGTATTATAGTAGTTATATTATTGTATATAGGAGCAGTATTATAGTAGTTATATTCTTGTATATAGGGGCAGTATTATAGTAGTTATATTCTTGTATACAGGAGGCAGTATTATAGTAGTTATATTCTTGTATATAGGGGCAGTATTATAGTAGTTATATTCTTGTATATAGGAGCAGTATTATAGTAGTTATATTCTTGTATATAGGGGCAGTATTATAGTAGTTATATTCTTGTATACAGGAGGCAGTATTATAGTAGTTATATTCTTGTATATAGGGGCAGTATTATAGTAGTTATATTCTTGTATATAGGGGCAGTATTATAGTAGTTATATTCTTGTATACAGGAGGCAGTATTATAGTAGTTATATTCTTGTATATAGGGGCAGTATTATAGTAGTTATATTATTGTATATAGGAGCAGTATTATAGTAGTTATATTCTTGTATATAGGGGCAGTATTATAGTAGTTATATTCTTGTATACAGGAGGCAGTATTATAGTAGTTATATTCTTGTATATAGGGGCAGTATTATAGTAGTTATATTCTTGTATATAGGAGCAGTATTATAGTAGTTATATTCTTGTATATAGGAGCAGTATTATAGTAGTTATATTCTTGTATATAGGAGCAGTATTATAGTCGTTATATTCTTGTATATAGGAGCAGTATTATAGTAGTTATATTCTTGTATATAGGAGCAGTATTATAGTAGTTATATTCTTGTATATAGGGGCAGTATTATAGTAGTTATATTCTTGTATATATGAGCAGTATTATAGTAGTTATATTCTTGTATATAGGAGGCAGTACTATAGTAGTTATATTCTTGTATATAGGAGGCAGTACTATAGTAGTTATATTCTTGTATATAGGGGGCAGTATTATAGTAGTTATATTCTTGTATATAGGGGACAGTATTATAGTAGTTATATTCTTGTATATAGGAGCAGTATTATAGTAGTTATATTCTTGTATATAGGAGCAGTATTATAGTAGTTATATTCTTGTATATAGGGGGCAGTATTATAGTAGTTATATTCTTGTATATAGGGGCAGTATTATAGTAGTTATATTCTTGTATATAGGAGGCAGTATTATAGTAGTTATATTCTTGTATATAGGGGGCAGTATTATAGTAGTTATATTCTTGTATATAGGGGCAGTATTATAGTAGTTATATTCTTGTATATAGGAGCAGTATTATAGTAGTTATATTCTTGTATATAGGGGGCAGTATTATAGTAGTTATATTCTTGTATATAGGGGCAGTATTATAGTAGTTATATTCTTGTATATAGGAGCAGTATTATAGTAGTTATATTCTTGTATATAGGAGCAGTATTATAGTAGTTATATTCTTGTATATAGGGGCAGTATTATAGTAGTTATATTCTTGTATATAGGAGCAGTATTATAGTAGTATTATTCTTGTATATAGGGGCAGTATTATAGTAGTTATATTCTTGTATATAGGGGGAAGTATTATAGTAGTTATATTCTTGTATATAGGGGGAAGTATTATAGTAGTTATATTCTTGTATATAGGGAGCAGTATTAGGCTGGATTCACACAACCATGTTACGTCTGTAATGGACGGAACATATTTCGGCCGCAAGTCCCGGACCGAACACTCTGCAGGGAGCCGGGCTCCTAGCATCATAGTAATGTACGACGCTAGGAGTCCCTGCCTCTCCGTGAAACTACTGTCCGCTACTGAAAACATGATTACAGGGACAGTTGTCCCACAGCGAGGCAGGGACTCCTAGCGTCGTACATTACTATGATGCTAGGAGCCCGGCTCCCTGCAGAGTGTTCGGTCCCGGACTTGCGGCCGAAATATGTTCCGTCTATTACAGACGTAACATGGTCGTGTGAATCCAGCCTTATAGCAGTTATATGCTTGTATATAGGGGTCAGTTTTTCCATGAGACTCCTATATATGTGTAATAAATTGAGCAAATAATCCTTGTGTCCACTCCCTGATCTCCTGCCAGAATGTAGACCTACAATAGATCTTACCCCCTGTGCAGGAGAAGAAACTAATACAGGTGGAGTTAATATGGAATTATACAGGGGGCGGGGCTGTGACAACCTCTCACACATGATATACAGGCAGGTTGTCAGTAGTTATAGATGAATAGCTGTTACTGTATATAAGATGTGTGGATCTCATGTCTGATCACAGTGTAATTATATTATATATCAGTGATGTCAGTAACAGGGGGCGGGGCTGTGACAACCTCTCACACATGATATACAGGCTGGTTGTCAGTAGTAATAGATGAATAGCTGTCACTGTATATAAGATGTGTGGATCTCATGTCTGATCACAGTGTAATTATATTATATATCAGTGATGTCAGTAACAGGGGGCGGGGCTGTGACAACCTCTCACACATGGTATACAGGCTGGTTGTCAGTAGTAATAGATGAATAGCTGTTACTGTATATAAGATGTGTGGATCTCATGTCTGATCACAGTGTAATTATATTATATATCAGTGATGTCAGTAACAGGGAGCGGAGCTGTGACAACCTCTCACACATGGTATACAGGCTGGTTGTCAGTAGTAATAGATGAATAGCTGTGACTGTATATAAGATGTGTGGATCTCATGTCTGATCACAATGTAATTATATTATATATCAGTGATGTCAGTAACAGGGGGCGGGGCTGTGACAACCTCTCACACATGATATACAGGCTGGTTGTCAGTAGTAATAGATGAATAGCTGTTACTGTATATAAGATGTGTGGATCTCATGTCTGATCACATGTAATTATATTATATATCAGTGATGTCAGTAATAGGGGGCGGGGCTGTGACAACCTCTCACACATGGTATACAGGCTGGTTGTCAGTAGTAATAGATGAATAGCTGTTACTGTATATAAGATGTGTGGATCTCATGTCTGATCACAGTGTAATTATATTATATATCAGTGATGTCAGTAACAGGGGGCGGGGCTGTGACAACCTCTCACACATGATATACAGGCTGGTTGTCAGTAGTAATAGATGAATAGCTGTTACTGTATATAAGATGTGTGGATCTCATGTCTGATCACAGTGTAATTATATTATATATCAGTGATGTCAGTAACAGGGGGCGGGGCTGTGACAACCTCTCACACATGATATACAGGCTGGTTGTCAGTAGTAATAGATGAATAGCTGTTACTGTATATAAGATGTGTAGATCTCATGTCTGATCACAGTGTAATTATATTATATATCAGTGATGTCAGTAACAGGGGGCGGGGCTGTGACAACCTCTCACACATGATATACAGGCTGGTTGTCAGTAGTAATAGATGAATAGCTGTGACTGTATATAAGATGTGTGGATCTCATGTCTGATCACAATGTAATTATATTATATATCAGTGATGTCAGTAACAGGGGGCGGGGCTGTGACAACCTCTCACACATGATATACAGGCTGGTTGTCAGTAGTAATAGATGAATAGCTGTTACTGTATATAAGATGTGTGGATCTCATGTCTGATCACATGTAATTATATTATATATCAGTGATGTCAGTAATAGGGGGCGGGGCTGTGACAACCTCTCACACATGGTATACAGGCTGGTTGTCAGTAGTAATAGATGAATAGCTGTTACTGTATATAAGATGTGTGGATCTCATGTCTGATCACAGTGTAATTATATTATATATCAGTGATGTCAGTAACAGGGGGCGGGGCTGTGACAACCTCTCACACATGATATACAGGCTGGTTGTCAGTAGTAATAGATGAATAGCTGTCACTGTATATAAGATGTGTGGATCTCATGTCTGATCACATGTAATTATATTATATATCAGTGATGTCAGTAATAGGGGGCGGGGCTGTGACAACCTCTCACACATGGTATACAGGCTGGTTGTCAGTAGTAATAGATGAATAGCTGTTACTGTATATAAGATGTGTGGATCTCATGTCTGATCACAGTGTAATTATATTATATATCAGTGATGTCAGTAACAGGGGGCGGGGCTGTGACAACCTCTCACACATGATATACAGGCTGGTTGTCAGTAGTAATAGATGAATAGCTGTTACTGTATATAAGATGTGTGGATCTCATGTCTGATCACAGTGTAATTATATTATATATCAGTGATGTCAGTAACAGGGGGCGGGGCTGTGACAACCTCTCACACATGGTATACAGGCTGGTTGTCAGTAGTAATAGATGAATAGCTGTTACTGTATATAAGATGTGTGGATCTCATGTCTGATCACATGTAATTATATTATATATCAGTGATGTCAGTAACAGGGGGCGGGGCTGTGACAACCTCTCACACATGATATACAGGCTGGTTGTCAGTAGTAATGGCTGTTGCTGTAGTATATGGTGTGTGTTATGTTCTGGTTTCTTCTTTCTTGCTTCTCTGGGGTCAGATAAGTTTGTTGTTGAGTCCTCGGGTGTGTTGTGTCCGCTCTCTCTCTCTCTCGGGTGTGTTGTCTCCGCGCTCTGGTTTGGATAACGTCTTATCTCACAATCTGTAACTGCTCCGTGTCGTCTGCAGAGATGATCAGTAAATGGTTTGAAGAATCCGCGACCAGTCCTTTATTGCTGTGTTCTGCGCCCGCTGTCCGCCGCCTCCTTCACCTGCTCAGATCTTAGGACTTCTGAGTCCCTGTTACACCTGAACAGTTTTGTGCGGTCGTTACTCCGGTCCCTCGTCCCCGTCCATTATTATCAGGTCGGCAGCGCGTCTCCCGGTTTACACCCTAAGATGCGCTGCCGACAACCAGAATGTCCGTTTATTAAGACTATGCGACCGGCGGGTGATTTGGCGTTTGCTCGTTCATCTGCTGATCTGTTTACACCGGCAATTATCGGGAAGGAGCGTTCTGTGAATTGTCTGCCCGGTAATGGTCCTGTGTGATGGGGTAAGTGGAAGAAACGATCGGCATCTCTGGGGCCGAGGCCTTCACTCCGGGGCCCACTGCAGGAAACGGGCAACAAGGTGAGAGCAGGTGCCCCGGAGCTGTGGAGGTCGTCCGTGACCGCGCCGCCTGTGGCTCTTACTCCCGGTCACCTGTAGATCCCACCGTTAATGTGGCGGTGTTAGGACCGTTCTGCTGGGGGTTGTAGTACATTGCTTAGCACTGTCTCTCATTGTCCTCAGGTCTCTGCTCCTCTTAGTTATCCTCCTGGGGGTCTATGCTGAGGAGCCGCCCCCGGCAGCCCCCGATCAGGAGACATGGAGAGATTTGTGGCTGGTGCGCTTCGTGGTGAATGTCGCTGGTTACGGGACCATTCTGATTCCGGGCTACCTGCTCATACTGTACTTCAGACGGCACAACTACCTGGAGACGGGTGAGTGTATGACGTGTGTGATCCCGTGCCATGATACATGTGTGTGCGGTGATGTCATGGTCAGACGTGTGTGCGGTGATGTCGTGGTCAGACGTGTGTGTGCGGTGATGTCGTGGTCAGACGTGTGTGTGCGGTGATGTCGTGGTCAGACGTGTGTGTGCGCGGTGATGTCGTGGTCAGACGTGTGCGCGGTGATGTCGTGGTCAGACGTGTGCGCGGTGATGTCGTGGTCAGACGTGTGCGCGGTGATGTCGTGGTCAGACGTGTGCGCGGTGATGTCGTGGTCAGACGTGTGCGCGGTGATGTCGTGGTCAGACGTGTGCGCGGTGATGTCGTGGTCAGACGTGTGCGCGGTGATGTCGTGGTCAGACGTGTGCGCGGTGATGTCGTGGTCAGACGTGTGCGCGGTGATGTCGTGGTCAGACGTGTGCGCGGTGATGTCGTGGTCAGACGTGTGCGCGGTGATGTCGTGGTCAGACGTGTGCGCGGTGATGTCGTGGTCAGACGTGTGCGCGGTGATGTCGTGGTCAGACGTGTGCGCGGTGATGTCGTGGTCAGACGTGTGCGCGGTGATGTCGTGGTCAGACGTGTGCGCGGTGATGTCGTGGTCAGACGTGTGCGCGGTGATGTCGTGGTCAGACGTGTGCGCGGTGATGTCGTGGTCAGACGTGTGCGCGGTGATGTCGTGGTCAGACGTGTGCGCGGTGATGTCGCGGTCAGACGTGTGCGCGGTGATGTCGCGGTCAGACGTGTGCGCGGTGATGTCGCGGTCAGACGTGTGCGCGGTGATGTCGCGGTCAGACGTGTGCGCGGTGATGTCGCGGTCAGACGTGTGCGCGGTGATGTCGCGGTCAGACGTGTGCGCGGTGATGTCGCGGTCAGACGTGTGCGCCGTGATGTCGCGGTCAGACGTGTGTGTGGTGATGGCATGGTCAGACGTGTGTACATATATATATATACTCACTCATTCACTCACTCACTCACTCACTCACTCTCTCTCTCCTTGTCGTCCCGCAGGCCGGGGGATCTGTTTCCCGGTGGTGAAGTCGTGTGTATTTGGACACGAGGCAAAGTCGCTGACCGCCGATGACTCATCATCCAGCACCCGGGGAGACGGGGACCCCTCCAGCACGCAGCAAGCCCTCAAACTGCTGTTCTGTGCAGCCGGCCTCCAGGTAAGCCAAGGGGACAGGCTGATCGGACCCCCCACCCAATAAGCTCTTTCTCTGGACCCAGACTGAGATCTCCGGGTAACGCGCCAATGTAAACGCGACTCCTGCGCCGTTGTCAATAACACGCGCTGTTACTGGTAAATCTCTCCGGTCGGGTCTAGTACATTGGGGGGGGGGGGATGTGGGGGGTGCAGGTCATGAATACCGAGCTGAACGCATTACGATATATGGAGCCGGTCCCGTTATACCCGGCGGGTGATGAGTCTCCCGGAGCCGCCCTGGGGTAACGTTACTGCGGTGAATTAAGGTTTGGAAAGATAGAGGAACATGGCTGCTATTTCCAGGGCAGAGACTCCGGTCCACATGTGGCCTCCGCCCCATTCTCTTCAATACGTTACCAGACTCCACGCACGGACGGGCGCGGCTCTGTTTCTGGATAGAACGGCCATGTTTTTCTAATCTTTATAACCCTTCAAGCCTCTAAGGTCCAGTCCCAGGAAACATGAAGGAGCCGTGTCCCCCAGATCGTGTGTAATGAGTGGGGGGAGGTGTGAACGAGGGTTTGGATTTTTCACGTCCGTTAACTACGGTTCAGGCTCTGTTCACATCTGCGCTAGGGTCGGAACGGAGCCCTGACCGACACAAACGGAAACCGCGGCACCGGATCTGTCACCATTGAAATCAATGGTGATCGACACAAACCATAGGTTTCCGTTTCCGTCAGTGCTGCGTTCCGACTGACCCTGGCACAGATGTGAACGAAGCCCAAGTCGACCAGTAGAGAGGACGCAGTAATGTGCGGCGTGGAGCCACGTTGTTCCCAGGAAGCAGGTGCCGGTGTCTGACAATCCCCTTTCTTACTACCTGACGGTAACAGCACTAGTCCAGAATCCGGTTGTGCTCGCCCGTCCAGCGCTAGGGACCTCATCCGCACACCGGCCGATCAGTAACCGGCTTTACATAGCGCCATGTTCTGTCCCTATGACGCCGCGGCCGCGTTCTGTCCCTATGACGCCGCGGCCGCGTTCTGTCCCTATGACGCCGCGGCCGCGTTCTGTCCCTATGACGCCGCGGCCGCGTTCTGTCCCTATGACGCCGCGGCCGCGTTCTGTCCCTATGACGCCGCGGCCGCGTTCTGTCCCTATGACGCCGCGGCCGCGTTCTGTCCCTATGACGCCGCGGCCGCGTTCTGTCCCTATGACGCCGCGGCCGCGTTTCTCCCATCGCTCAGCTGTGCTCATTGTTGTCTCCGCAGATCTCGTACCTGACCTGGGGCGTCTTACAGGAGCGGGTGATGACCCGGACCTACTCCTCTGCTGAGCCCGGGAGTCCTGGGGAGAAGTTCAGAGACTCTCAGTTCTTGGTGTTCATGAACCGGATCTTGGCTCTCACCGTGGCCGGAATATACTGCGCTCTCACCAAGCAGCCACGTCACGGGGCCCCCATGTACAAATACTCCTTTGCCTCTCTCTCCAACATCCTGAGCAGCTGGTGCCAGTACGAGGCGCTCAAGTTCATCAGTTTTCCCACACAAGTCTTGGCCAAAGCCTCCAAGGTCATCCCTGTGATGCTGATGGGAAAACTGGTCTCCCACAAGAGCTACGAGTACTGGGAGTATCTGACCGCTGTCCTCATATCGGTCGGGGTCAGCATGTTCTTATTATCCAACGGAGGAGGGCATGGTTTATCGGGGGTCACCACCTTCTCCGGGGTGGTCATACTGGCGGGGTACATCGTGTTCGACAGCTTCACCTCTAACTGGCAGGACTCGCTCTTCAAGTACAAGATGTCGTCGGTGCAGATGATGTTCGGGGTGAACCTCTTCTCCTGCCTCTTCACGGTCTTCTCTCTGCTGGAACAGGGGGCTCTACAGGAGGCCGTTGGTTTCATGTCCCGACACACGGACTTCGCTTTCCACGCGGCGCTCCTGTCCGTGTGCTCGGCGTTCGGGCAGCTCTTTATATTTTATACCATAAACAAGTTTGGGGCGGCGATTTTTACCATCATTATGACTCTGCGCCAGGCGTTGGCGATCCTCTTATCTTGCCTGCTCTACGGCCACCCGGTCACCCCGGTGGGAGCAGTGGGGGTGGCTGTGGTGTTTCTGGCCTTATTCCTTCGTGTTTACGCCAGGGGCAGGATGAAGAAGAAGGGGAAGAAGGCGGCGGAAACCCCCGTGATTCAGAAAGTCTAATTGTGGCGACTCCTCCCCTATGGCCATATTGACCCATAAAATGGGTGTGGTCTCCGAGACTGATTGACAGCTGAAAGCTCCGCCTCCGGCTGTTATCTGCTTATCTCTCGGGAGCGTCGTGGGCTGCCGGGTGGATGTAGCCGCCGTCCGGCCTCCTCCTAGGATAGATGATGAAGGGCAGGAAGATGTCTGTGTTTTATTTTTATTATTTGTATTCGGGACTGGAGCGTTCTCCGTTATTATTATTAAACATTTACATTTTCTGCCCTGAGACTTTCTTAGTAAAACGAACAATAATAATCTACAAATAAATCACCAAGAAATACTGAAAAAAAAGCAGCTAGAGATTACTGTGCAACAGGCACATGTAGCGGTGACGTCACTGGGAATGCAGCCTGTCCATTCACTAGAGAGCAGCGGTGACATCACTGGGAATGCAGCCTATCCATTCACTAGAGAGCAGCGGTGACATCACTGAGAATGCAGCCTGTCCATTCACTAGAGCTCGGCGGTGACAGCACTGGGAATGCAGCCTATCCATTCACTAGAGAGCGGTGGTGATATCACTGGGAATGCAGCCTATCCATTCACTAGAGAGCAGCGGTGACATCACTGATAATGCAGCCTATCCATTCACTAGAGAGCAGCGGTGACATCACTGATAATGCAGCCTATCCATTCACTAGAGAGCGGCGGTGACATTACTGAGATTGCAGCCTATCCATTCACTAGCGCGCGGCGGTGACATCACTGAGAATGCAGCCTGTCCATTCACTAGAGAGCGGCGGTGACATCACTGATAATGCAGCCCATCCATTCACTAGAGAGCAGCGGTGACATCACTGAGAATGCAGCCTGTCCATTCACTAGAGAGCAGCGGTGACATCACTGAGAATGCAGCCTGTCCATTCACTAGAGAGCAGCAGTGACATCACTGGGAATGCAGCCTATCCATTCACTAGAGAGCGGCGGTGACATCACTGAGAATGCAGCCTATCCATTCACTAGAGAGCGGCGGTGACATCACTGAGAATGCAGCCTATCCACTCACTAGAGAGTGGCGGTGACATCACTGAGAATACAGCCTATCCACTCACTAGAGAGTAGCGGTGACATCACTGAAAATGCAGCCGATCCATTCACTAGGGAGCAGCCGTGACATCACTGAGAATGCAGCCTATCCATTCACTAGAGAGTAGCGGTGACATCACTGAGAATGCAGCCTATCCATTCACTAGAGAGTAGCGGTGACATCACTGGGAATGCAGCCTATCCATTCACTAGAGCTCGGCGGTGACATCACTGAGAATGCAGCCTATCCATTCACTAGAGAGCGGTGGTGACATCACTGAGAATGCAGCCTATCCATTCACTAGAGAGCGGCGGTGACATCACTGAGAATGCAGCCTGTCCATTCACTAGAGAGCGGCGGTGACATCCCTGAGAATGCAGCCTATCCATTCACTAGAGAGCGGCGGTGACATCACTGAGAATGCAGCCTGTCCATTCACTAGAGAGCGGCGGTGACATCACTGAGAATGCAGCCTATCCATTCACTAGAGAGCAGCGGTGACAGCACTGGGAATGCAGCCTATCCATTCACTAGAGAGCAGCGGTGACACCACTGAGAATACAGCCTATCCATTCACTAGAGAGCGGCGGTGACATCACTGAGAATGCAGCCTATCCATTCACTAGAGAGCAGCGGTGACATCACTGAGAATGCAGCCTATCCATTCACTAGAGAGCGGCGGTGACAGCACTGGGAATGCAGCCTATCCATTCACTAGAGAGCAGCGGTGACATCACTGATAATGCAGCCTATCCATTCACTAGAGAGCGGCGGTGACATCACTGATAATGCAGCCTATCCATTCACTAGAGAGCAGCGGTGACATCACTGATAATGCAGCCTATCCATTCACTAGAGAGCGGCGGTGACATTACTGAGATTGCAGCCTATCCATTCACTAGAGCGCGGCGGTGACATCACTGAGAATGCAGCCTGTCCATTCACTAGAGAGCGGCGGTGACATCACTGAGAATGCAGCCTGTCCATTCACTAGAGAGCAGCTGTGACATCACTGAGAATGCAGCCTATCCATTCACTAGAGAGCAGCGGTGACATCACTGAGATTGCAGCCTATCCATTCACTAGAGAGCGGCGGTGACATCACTGAGAATGCAGCCTATCCATTCACTAGAGAGCAGCGGTGACATCACTGAGAATGCAGCCTATCCATTCACTAGAGAGCAGTGTAGTACTCTGTCCGTCGCGGGAGCAGGGGCAAGGTAAGCAGAATATTAACTTTTTTTTGAGGGGGCTGTGTGGTAATATACAGGGGGGAATTGCTGTGTGGCAGTATATACAAGGGGAGGGGGATTTCTGTGTGGCAGTATATACAAGGGGAGAGGGGATTGCTGTGTGGCGCTCTATAGGGGTCTGTGTGTGGCGCTCTATAGGGGTCTGTGTGTGGCTCTCCCTACAGGGGGTCTGCGTGTGGCTCTCTCTCTACAGTGGGTTTGCGTGTGGCGCTCTCTACAGGGGGTCAGCGTGGCGCTCTCTACAAGGGCAGTGGTATAATGAGGGTGTAATTCTTTCATTAATTCCTATAATTGGTGTCGTCTGTTTTTCTGCTGGACTTTTCTATGTAAAAAAGTAATTTTAAAATAAGTTTTCTTCTTCTCTAAGGCCCCGTTCTCATCTGCGCCGGGGCCTCGTTTCCGACGTTCCGTCTGAGCTTTCCATCGGCACGCAGCCGTGACTGACACAAACAGAAAGCAGAGGTTTACGTTTCCATCACCATTGATTTCAATTGATAGTCGACTGCGCTATTCATCCCGTCAAAGTGGTCCGGTGCCCGTGGTTTCCGTTTGTCTCCGTTGTTTGACGGGATGAATAGCGCAGTCGACTATCAATTGAAATCAATGGTGATGGAAACGTAAACCTCTGTTTCTGTCAGTCAGGGCTCCGTTCGATTGGAAAGCTCAGACGGAACGTCAGAACGGGGCCCTGGCGCAGATGTGAACGGGGCCTTATTCTCTTATTTAGTCGCTATATCAGCGTTTTCTGGGGGTGTTACTTTCGGTGATCAGGTCGCCCCCTATTGATGGAGACTGGTCCTGGTCCCTGACTGTCCCGCTCAGGAGCTGCCAGGACTTAGAGGGAACGTTCCTGCGGCCGGGTCGTATCGCGGGGTCACTCTGTAGAGGAGCCGTGAAGGACGTTTCCATGGCAACCAGTAATAAACCTCCTGATAGGAGCGGCGCGGACGTCATCCCGTCTGTTTAAGAATTACAGGTGCGGTCATAGTCCGGTCTGTGGTTATAAATGTCGCTCCCCGTGCGTCAGCGCCTCCGGCCCGGAGACTATTATAACACCGTGCACAAGGAGCTGCGATCCTCCGGGTCAGGCATGCTGGGAGTTGTAGTTTGCCACTAGCTGGGATGATTGTTGCGGTGGTTCCTGTACATTTCTGCCACGTTGTCGTCCTTGTTGTCTCGGGGCGGTCGCACCCTTTGGAAGCCGCGTTTATCCCCGGGGTTAATGGGTGGAATGTAATTAATCATCGTTACTGGGTCACTGACGCCCTGTGCAATTATAGATCCGGGTGCTGGCAGGGAAGATGGCGGCCGCGCCCTCAGCACCCAGACATGAGGGGGGGGGGTTTGGGCATGCAGCTCTTGTGACGAGGACTACAACTACCATCATGCCATACGGTTTTCTGTGACGTCTCAGATGTGCTGACGTGCGGTGATTGTTACATGATGAGAGTCCTGATCTTCTCTCCCTGTGGAGCCGGCCAGATGTGCAGGCGGCAGCTGAGAACAGACCAGTATATCTGACGGACCGCGCCCGGACGGCTCCGTAATCATAAAGAGGTCGTCCAGGACCCTCCTCATCCTCCCTCCGGAAGACCTGGCGTGTGGAGTACAGTGGCACTGGTGGTGTAATGCCTCCTCCCCGCTGTGGGGGCGCTGCCTGGATCCTCTACAGATTACAGCTGATCTCTGGAGGTCCCAGCAGCCGGACATCCCCCTAAAACTGCACCAGCGATGACAACCCCACGTCACCGACTACTGGAGGACGGAGCTAAAAATCACCCGTGCTGAGTGACTGACCAATCACAGCTCTGCCTGTAGCTCCTCCCACCCCCGCGCTGACTCTCATTAGTCTTTCACTTTCCTATTTTTTCTCCATCCGGCCGAGATCACCGACCACTTATTCCAGCCACGACTCCTCTGCAGAACGTGACACAGAAATGTTGGCTTCTCACTTCTCCAGCACCTCCTGACGTCACCCCATCCCCCGCACCTACATCCCGCACCTACGCCCTGTCCCCCGCACCTACGCCCCGTCCTCCCCGCACCTACGCCCCGTCCCCCGCACCCACACCACATCCTTCGCAATCACACACCATCCTCCACACCCCATCCCCCTCACCCCATCCTCCCCACCTACACCCCATCCCCCACACCCCATCCTCCCCACCTGCACCCCATCCCCCCCACCTGCACCCCATCCTACACCCCATCCCCTGCACCCACACACCATCCTCCGCACCCCATCCCCCGCACCCCATCCTCCCCACCCGCACCCCATCCTCCCCACCTACACCCCATCCCCCGCACCCACACACCATCACCCGCACCCCATCCTCCCCACCTGCACCCCATCCCCCGCACCCACACACCATCCTCCGCACCCGCACCCCATCCTCCCCACCTGCACCCCATCCCCCGCACCCACACACCATCCTCCGCACCCCATCCTCCCCACCCCATCCTCCACATCCCATCCCCCCCACCTACACCCCATCCCCCGCACCCACACCCCATCCTCCACATCCCATCCCCCCCCACCCTATTGAAAGTAATGGGCAGATGTTTGCCGACGTATTGGAGCCGTTTTTTCAGACTTATTTTGAGGCGTAAAACGCCTCCATCACGTCTGAAAAGAGGTTGGGTGTACCCAGCCTCATACTCCAGTCACATCCAGAGCTGCAGCCACAATTCTGCTGTTAGATCAGGTCTCATACTCCAGTCACATCCAGAGCTGGAGTCTTTATTCTGTTGTTTGATCATCTCTTATACTCCAGTCACAACTCGAGCTGCGTTTTAGAATTCTGCTGTTACTTTGTGTCACATCTTGCGCCCCTGTTTCCGTTTATCTTTCACTTGGATTTCGTCGTAGTTTCTGCGGTTCAGTCATGTGACCTGTCCTCCATTTTCTGTCAATTAATACAGGGAGAGGAGTTCCCCAGCAGTGCACCAGCGACCTCTAGTGGCTACACACCAGCACTGCAGAGGGGGGAACAATTCCCAATATAGTGACCGGGTGCGTGTGCGTGCGTGCGTGCGTGCATACGTGTATATGTGCGTGTGTGTGTATATGTGCGTGTATATATGCGTGTGCGTGTGGTGTGCGTGTGGTGTGTGTGTGTGTGCGTGTGCGTGTGTGTGTGCGTGTGTGTGGTGTGTGTGTATATATGTATGTGTGTGTGTGTATATATATATGTATGTATGTGTGTGTATATATATATATGTGTGTGTATATATATATGTATGTGTGTGTGTTGTGGTTGTGTGTGTGGTTGTGTGTGTGGTTGTGTGTGTGTGGTCGCGCGTGTGTGTGTGTGTGGTCGTGTGTGTGTGTGTGTGGTCGCGTGTGTGTGTGTGGTCGCGTGTGTGTGTGTGTGGTCGCGTGTGTGTGTGTGGTCGCGTGTGTGTGTGTGGTCGCGTGTGTGTGTGTGTGGTCGCGTGTGTGTGTGTGTGTGTGGTCGCGTGTGTGTGTGGTCGCGTGTGTGTGTGGTCGCGTGTGTGTGTGGTCGCGTGTGTGTGTGGTCGCGTGTGTGTGTGGTCGCGTGTGTGTGTGGTCGCGTGTGTGTGTGGTCGCGTGTGTGTGTGGTCGCGTGTGTGTGTGGGTGGGTGTGTGTGTGTGTGTGTGTGTGTGTGTGTGTGTGTGTGTGTGTGTGTGTGTGGTCGCGTGTGTGTGGTCGCGTGCGTGCGTGTGTGTGTGGTCGCGTGCGTGCGTGTGTGGTCGCGTGCGTGCGTGGTCGCGTGCGTGCGTGTGTGTGTGTGTGGTCGCGTGCGTGCGTGTGTGGTCGCGTGCGTGCGTGTGTGGTCGCGTGCGTGCGTGTGTGGTCGCGTGCGCGTGTGTGTGTGTGTGTGTGTGTGTGTGTGTGTGTGTGTGTGTGTGTGTGTGTGTGTGTTCGCGTGCGTGCGTGTGTGTGTGTGGTCGCGTGCGTGCGTGTGTGTGTGTGGTCGCGTGCGTGCGTGTGTGTGTGTGTGTGTGTGTGTGTGTGTGTGTGTGTGTGTGGTCGCGTGCGTGCGTGCGTGCGTGTGTGTGCATACAGTGGAGGAAATAAGTATTTGATCCCTTGCTGATTTTGTAAGTTTGCCCACTGTCAAAGTCATGAACAGTCTAGAATTTTTAGGCTAGGTTAATTTTACCAGTGAGAGATGGATTATATAAAAAAACCAGAAAATCACATTGTCAGAATGATCTCTATTTATTTGCATTGTGCACAGAGAAATAAGTATGTGACCCCCGACCAACCATTAGGAGTTCAGCCTCCTCCAGACCAGTTACTGCTCCAAATCACCTTGGTGCCGGCATTATAGACAGCTCTTACATGGTCACCTGTATAACAGACTCCTGTCCACAGACTCAATGATCAGTCTGACTCTAACCTCTACAACATGGGCAAGACCAAAGAGCTTTCTAAGGATGTCAGGGACAAGATCATAGACCTACACAAGGCTGGAATGGGCTACAAAACCATCAGTAAGACGCTGGGTGAGAAGGAGACAACTGTTGGTGCAATAGTAAGAAAATGGAAGACATACAAAATGACTGTCAATCGACATCGATCTGGGGCTCCATGCAAAATCTCACCTCGTGGGGTATCCTTGATCCTGAGGAAGGTGAGAGCTCAGCCGAAAACTACACGGGGGGAACTTGTTAATGATCTCAAGGCAGCTGGGACCACAGTCACCAAGAAAACCATTGGTAACACATTACAATCCTGCAGTGCCCGCAAGGTCCCCCTGCTCAAGAAGGCACATGTACAGGCCCGTCTGAAGTTTGCAAATGAACATCTGGATGATTCTGAGAGTGATTGGGAGAAGGTTCTGTGGTCAGATGAGACTGAAATTGAGCTCTTTGGCATGAACTCAACTCGCCGTGTTTGGAGGAAGAGAAATGCTGACTATGACCCAAAGAACACCGTCCCCACTGTCAAGCATGGAGGTGGAAACATTATGTTTTGGGGGTGTTTCTCTGCTAAGGGCACAGGACTACTTCACCGCATCAATGGGAGAATGGATGGAGCCATGTACCGTCAAATCCTGAGTGACAACCTCCTTCCCTCCACCAGGACATTAAAAATGGCTCGTGGCTGGGTCTCCCAGCACGACAATGACCCGAAACATACAGCCAAGGCAACAAAGGAGTGGCTCAAAAAGAAGCACATTAAGGTCATGGAGTGGCCTAGCCAGTCTCCAGACCTTAATCCCATCGAAAACTTATGGAGGGAGCTGAAGATCCGAGTTGCCAAGCGACAGCCTCGAAATCTTAATGATTTACAGATGATCTGCAAAGAGGAGTGGGCCAAAATTCCATCTAACGTGTGCAAACCTCATCATCAACTACAAAAAACGTCTGACTGCTGTGCTTGCCAACAAGGGTTTTGCCACCAAGTATTAACACCTTCCCGACCGCCCACTGTCTTTTGGCGTCGCTGCAGATCAGGCTGATGAGCGCTCGTCCTCTAAGCAGGAGCTGTTACTAACAGCTCCTGATCTCAGAGCAGCCTCCTGAACACAGTTGGGGTCGGCAAACATTCCAACCCCAGCTGTTTAACTCTGATTACCACAGTCCGTGACCACGGCATGATCAAAGGGAATTCCAATCTTTGATCTCCATCACCGGGATTCCAGTGATGCGATCAAATACTGGGGAATCCCTCTGCAGTCAGCCCTGGGGACCTACAAAGGACCCCAGGGCTGTCTGTTCCGTGTGCCTGCTGTTCGGGCACACTATGTGCTGCCCGATCAGCAGCCTGTGTCATAGTGACAGTGTAATGTATTAGTGTACAGGAGTATGCTAATACATTACAAGTAAAAAATAAAGTTACAAATAAAGTTATCCCTTGATGGGATTTAAAAAAAAAAAAAAAAGGAACAAAACAAATAAAGTTCCAAAAAGTGTCTTTATTTAGCATAAAATACATTTTATTGCCCCTACACTAAATAAAAACTAAAAACCTACACATTCGGTATCTACACGACCGTAATAACCTGAAGAATTCATCTGATGGGTTATTTAGCGTGAAACGTGAACGGGATAAAAGAAACAAGAAAAACTATGCCGAGAATCGCTTTTTTCCTATATTACCGCCGTAAAAAAAAAATTTTTTACCACCAAACTGGGAAAAAAAAAATACTATTTCTCTCGCATAAAACAAGGCCTCATACAGCCACGTCAGTGAAAAAATAAGAAAGTTATGGCTGCTGAAGCGCAGAGAGGCAAAAACAGAAAAATTGAGCCGGTCATTAACGTCTTTTCAGGCCCGGTCATTAAGGGGTTAAGTCTTTCCAAAGGGGTCACATACTTATTTCTCTGTGCACAATGCAAATAAATATATATCATTGTGACAATGTGATTTTCTTATTTTTTTTATATATAATCTATCTCTCACTGGTAAAATTAACCTAGCCTAAAAATTCTAGACTGTTCATGTCTCTGACAGCGGGCAAACTTACAAAATCAGCAAGGGGTCACATACTTATTTCCTGCACTGTAGATCTCACACAGGCACGATCAGGAGCATCTGTATATATATCTACATCAGTGATCTTGTTTTAGTGCCTCAGTTCAACACCTCTGCTTGCTGTTATGCACAAGGAAAATTTCTGATTACTTCCAGTGGATAAAGCGGTCCTGGTCACGTGATGGACACAGGGGCAGAGCTCGTTACAGTACACGATTCAGCGCCACGCCTTCTAACACTGCCAGGACCTGTGCGCCCATCACATGACCCGGTAACGGGTGAAGCACCAGTATCGGGGAGCGTTAAGTGCCAGGGACAACCCCTAAACAGTCCCTTTACCTTGCACCCACATCAGCCACTGGGGGGGGGGGGGGGGGTCACGGATTGGTCGGAGCGGCTCTAGATCAGCGCCGCAGGATCGGACAGGACGAGTCGGTGCAAACATTGTAAAAAGACTTTATTCTGCAGAACATAATCGTGGTAACAAAATAAAAAATAATAAATTCTCACACAACAACTCAGAGGAAACTGCAGAGATCGAGAGGTTCCTGAGGGGGCGACGAGCTGAGAACGAGGGGCCGCCGGGGGGGCGCAGCGTTACGGGAGCGCAGCAGGCGGCCGGCCCATGGTGGGGGTGAAGCGGGTTATACTACAGTATAGAGGAGATGATCACGTTACAGCAGATCCCACAGTGCAATAACCAGGGGCGGGGGTCTCGCAGCAGCTTCCCCCTCCTCAACCAACATGCCAGGAGGCGGAGACCCCGATAGTGAACAGTCCAGAGGCCCCCAAAACCAGGCTGCAGATACCAGGCTCCAGGGGCCGGGGGGTTTAGTCCACTTCTTCCATACGAGAAGCGTCCTCCTCACCCTCCAGAGGGGGGATATCATCCGGGACCGGGGCGGCCGTCTCCTCCACCGCTGCCTCGTCATCATCAATGCCTGAGAGGAAGAACAACCAATCAGGAGGCAGAACAGAAAACCCCGAGCACCAGACGAGAGCCGAGGAGCAACTGCCCTACACCAGCTACCAGGGGCCCCATCACCCCCCCATACACCAGCCTGGCTATACAGAGCTACCAGGGGCCCCATCACCAGCCCGGCTATACAGAGCTACCAGGGGCCCCATCACCCCCCCCCCCCATACACCAGCCCAACTATACAGAGCTACCAGGGGCCCCATCACCCCCCCCCATACACCAGCCCAACTATACAGAGCTACCAGGGGCCCCATCACCCCCCCCCCCATACACCAGCCTGGCTATATACAGAGCTACCAGGGGCCCCATCACCAGCCCGGGTATACAGAGCTACCAGGGGCCCCATCACCCCCCCCCCCCCATACACCAGCCTGGCTATATACAGAGCTACCTGGGGCCCCATCACCCCCCCCCCCCATACACCAGCCCGGCTATACAGAGCTACCAGGGGCCCCATCACCCCCCCCCCCCATACACCAGCCTGGCTATATACAGAGCTACCAGGGGCCCCATCACCAGCCCGGGTATACAGAGCTACCAGGGGCCCCATCACCCCCCCCCCCCATACACCAGCCTGGCTATATACAGAGCTACCAGGGGCCCCATCACCCCCCCCCCCCATACACCAGCCTGGCTATATACAGAGCTACCAGGGGCCCCATCACCCCCCCCCCCATACACCAGCCCGGCTATACAGAGCTACCAGGGGCCCCATCACCCCCCCCCATACACCAGCCTGGCTATATACAGAGCTACCAGGGGCCCCATCACCCCCCCCCCCCATACACCGGCCCGGCTATATACAGAGCTACCAGGGGCCCCATCACCCCCCCATACCAGCCCGGCTATATACAGAGCTACCAGGGGCCCCATCACCCCCCCCCCCCATACACTGGCCCAGCTATATACAGAGCTACCAGGGGCCCCATCACCCCCCCATACCAGCCCGGCTATATACAGAGCTAACAGGGGCCACATCCCACTTTTGGGGCAGGGGGCTGCAGTGCACCCAGCAGCCTCACTGATTTAAAGGGCCACGTCCTGTGATGAGCCGCGCACATTTGCTGCCCCCCCCAGATTGCGGCAGTGACATCTGGGATTTCCCCTCCCCCACTTCTATAAGACAAGGGGTGACGAGTCTTACCAAGTCCGAGCTTGATCATCCTGTAGATCCTGTTGGAGTGGGTCTGGGGGTCGTCCAGGGAGAAGCCGGAGGACAGGAGCGCCGTCTCGAAGAGCAGAACCACCAGGTCCTTCACCGCCTTGTCATTCTTGTCGGCGTCCGCCTTCTGCCGCAGCGTCTCCACGATGGGATGGTCCGGGTTGATTTCTAGATGCTTCTTGGCCATCATGTAGCCCATAGTGGAGTTGTCCCGCAGAGCCTGGGCCTTCATGATGCGCTCCATGTTGGCCGTCCAGCCGTAGGTGCTGGTCACGATGCAGCACGGAGAGGACACCAGGCGGTTGGACACCGTCACCTGCGGGAGAAGAAGATCTCAGTGACAAAGATCTGCCGACGGGCGGCCAACGAGGGACCCCCCCCACGCCAACGAGGGACCCCCCCACGGGCAGCTAAGTTCATAAACAGAGTCCATGGAACAAGTCACTGACCGGCACATTATAAACCAGGTGATCGTTGTAGAGACTGGTCCTGGGACCCACATTAACAATCTCAGCTTCCTGCAGCCACCACTAGGGGACGATGTATGCCAATAATATCAAGGGCAATAGAAGCCGTATACAGGTTGCCCCCTAGTGGCAGAGTCAGGCAGCCACAGTATCCCATGAGCACATGTACGGGGCGGTCCAGCTTTATTACAGGCTGTAGTTGGATCGGGACCTCGCACCCCTCACCTTCTCCACTTTCTTGTCCAGGATTTCCTTCATCAGTTTGCACAGATTCTCGAACTTGGTCTTGTTCTCCTCCATCTTTTTCTTCTCGTCGTCGTCCTCAGGGAGCTCCAGCCCCTCCTTGGTGACAGATAACAGGGTCTTCCCGTCAAACTCCTTCAGCTGCTGGACGCAGTACTCGTCGATGGGCTCCGTCATGTACACCACCTCGAAGCCGCGCTTCCTCACACGCTCCACGAAGGCAGAGTTGGCCACCTGCTCCTTGCTCTCACCTGTAGGTAGATGGGCGGTCAGCAGCGGTAAAGGTGGCGGTCAGCAGCGGTAAAGGTGGCGGTCAGCAGCGGTAAAGGTGGCGGTCAGCAGCGGTAAAGGTGGCGGTCAGCAGCGGTAAAGGTGGCGGTCAGCAGCGGTAAAGGTGGCGGTCAGCAGCGGTAAAGGTGGCGGTCAGCAGCGGTAAAGGTGGCGGTCAGCAGCGGTAAAGGTGGCGGTCAGCAGCGGTAAAGGTGGCGGTCAGCAGCGGTAAAGGTGGCGGTCAGCAGCGGTAAAGGTGGCGGTCAGCAGGAGACGCGGTCAGCAGGCGGCGCCGGCACTAACCTGTGATGTAGTAGATGCTCTTCTGATTCTCCTTCATGCGGGACACGTACTCGGTAAGAGACGCCATCTCGTCCCCGGTCTGGGAGGTGTGATACCTCAGGAGCTCCGACAGTCTCTTCCTGTTTGTGGAGTCTTCATGGATGCCGAGCTGAGTGAGAGGTCAAAACAATTAATGTGCTGAACATACTCTGTGCTGCTCTAGTGAATCTGGCCATAAGCAAGAAAATCCAGGCTCAACCCCCGACTTCTACCACCCCAATAATAGAACAAAGTGAATGCAGAACCAGGAAACTACAACTCCCAACGTGGCAGCGTCGCCAGGATGGAGCGGTAACCATGGCCACCCCCGGCCCTCACCTTCAGGTTCTTAGAGAAGGCCTCGTAGAACTTCTTGTAGTTCTCCTTGTCCTCCGCCAGCTCGGTGAAGAGCTCCAGACACTTCTTCACCATGTTCTTGCGGATGACCTTCAGGATCTTGCTCTGTTGCAGCATCTCCCTGGAGATGTTCAGGGGCAGGTCCTCAGAGTCCACCACACCACGGATAAAGTCTGCCAGACAAAGACCTCATGAGTGCCCACCAAACCTGCACCAACTACTCCACTCACCCCCAGAGCTGCAACAACCCCACACGTCACGCTCCTAATAACACTTACTGAGATATTCCGGGATCAGCTCGTCACAACTGTCCATGATGAAGACGCGGCGCACGTACAGCTTAATGTTGTTCTTTTTCTTCTTGTTCTCGAACAAGTCAAACGGAGCGCGGCGAGGAATGAAGAGGAGCGCCCGGAACTCCAGCTGCCCCTCCACCGAGAAGTGCTAGAGAAGAGAAGAGCCACATCAGGACCCGCTGGCCTCCAGACAGCCACCCCCAGCCCATCGCCCGCTCACCTCCGGCCACCCCCAGCCCATCGCCCGCTCACCTCCGGCCACCCCCAGCCCATCGCCCGCTCACCTCCGGCCACCCCATCGCCCGCTCACCTCCGGCCACCCCAAGCCCATCGCCCGCTCACCTCCATTGCCCGCTCACCTCCAGCCCCCTCTTACCTTGACGGCCAGGTGGTCCTCCCAGTCATTGGTCAGGCTCTTGTAGAACTCGCCGTACTCTTCCTGGCTGATGTCATCGGGGTTGCGGGTCCAGATGGGCTTGGTCTTGTTCAGCTCCTCCTGGTCGATGTACTTCTCCTTGATCTTCTTGGTCTTTTTCTTCTTGTCTTTGCCCTCCTCCTCCTCATCTGATCCCACATCCTCTATCTTGGGCTTCTCCTCCTCGGCTTCATCTTTCTTCTCTTCCTCCTTCTCCTCCTCTTCTGCCTCGTCGTCGCTGATCTCCTTCTCGCGCTCCTTCTCCAGCTGTGGGCAGAACCAACAAGAGCAGGTTATATGTCGGCTCCGGAGAACCAGCAAGAATGTGGGGCCAATGTGACGACACATCAGAGCGCTGCCCTCTGGGATGGGGCCCGTCTGCGGCAGATTAGGGGTTACGGCACATTTCCTGCAGTCAGGAAGCTCCGAGCCGGCGCCCCCCTGAGGAAGGATGAAGTACTCACATAGAGGGTAATGGGGTATCCAATGAACTGCGAGTGCTTCTTCACCACCTCCTTCACCCGCTTCTCCTCCACGTACTCCGTCTGGTCCTCCTTCAGGTGCAGGATGACTCTGGTGCCACGGCTGATGGGCTCACCTGGGGAAGAAGCAGAGAACTCATTATGGGGACTAGGCACTGCCCTCCCTCTTAACTGTGCAGGAGGAGACCACTTCAGTGCTGCAGAAAGTTGGCCTACACTGGCAGAGCCTGGTACATGACCTGGTATTAACAGGCAGCCCCCCCCCATGACTGGCACTTGGGGGCAAAGTCCACTGAACCCACAAGAGTAACGAGTCCCCGATGCAGCACATCGCTAGTCCGCAGGGAGCGGGTCACATTCTAGAAAGCAGCACCCCCCCCCCCCAGCCCTACTGAGACCCACACCCCTTCCTCACCAGTGTCGATCTTGACGGTGAAGGAGCCCCCGGCGGAGGATTCCCAGACGTACTGCTCGTCATCGTTGTGTTTGGTGATCACCACGACCTTCTCAGCCACCAGATAAGCAGAATAGAAACCGACCCCGAACTGTCCGATCATAGAGATGTCCGCTCCGGCCTGAGGAGGAGAGAGCGGTCAGAGGAAGGTCCGCAGCCCCGCCCACAGGAAGCCCCGCAGCCCCGCCCACCGGAAGCCCCGCCCACACCCACCGCTGACGGCCCTGGAGCGGGCGCCTCACCTGCAGCGCCTCCATGAAGGCCTTGGTCCCGGACTTGGCGATGGTTCCCAGGTTGTTGATGAGGTCGGCCTTGGTCATGCCGATGCCGGTGTCCACCAGGGTCAGCGTGCGCTCGTGCTTGTTGGGGATGACGTCGATCTTCAGGTCTTTGCCGCTGTCCATCTTGGAGGGGTCGGTGAGACTCTCATAGCGGATCTTATCCAAGGCCTGGAAAAAGACAAAGAGGTGATCAGCAGCTGCCACGACCGCCAGCGCCGGCTACCGAGCGCCGCTCAGCGACCACTTACATCGGAGGCGTTGGAGATCAGCTCTCGCAGGAAGATTTCCTTGTTGGAGTAGAAGGTGTTAATGATGAGAGACATGAGCTGCGCAATCTCCGCCTGGAAGGCGAAAGTCTCCACCTCCTCCTCGCCATGGTGAACTTCTTCAGGCATCTACAAGAGAAGACGAGACCCCGAAACTGAGCAGGAGACTAAACCGATCCATACAGCGCCCACTACAAAAGCACGCCCCAACACCGAGCCCCAGTACAAAGCACGCCACGACACTGAGCCCCGATACAAAGTACGACACTGCACCCCGATATAAAGCACGCCCCGACACCGAGCCCCAGTACAAAGCACGCCCCGATACAAAGAACGCCACGACACCGATATAAAGCACGCCACCCCGATACAAGAGCACGCCCCGACACTGCGCCCCGATATAAAGCACGCCCCGACACTGCGCCCCGATATCAAGCACGCCCCGACACTGAGCCCCAGTACAATGTACGCCCACTACAAAAGCACACCCCGATACAAGGCACCCCGATATAAAGGGAGCCCCGACACAAAGCACGCCCACTACAAAAGCACACCCCGAAAATGAGCCCCAGTACAAAGGAACGACCTGACACTTAGCCCCTGTACAAAGGCGTTACAGAGCAGCAGGTATAGCAGTGTCAGTCACCCCATAACATTGGCGCAGAGCACCCCCGCCTGAACACCCCCAAATAATGGTAAAACCCCTCCACACACTGCCCCACCCCCACACTGAGCAGTCGCCCCGGTAGGTCTATTTGGGGGTTCCTGACAGCCGCAATGACGTCACAGGAGAAGATGGCGGCGTCCATGTGACCGGCTACAACCACGTGCCTCCATTATCCGGGATCTAGAAGGTTCCAGGAGGAGGAGCCAGCACCGCGTACAATCTATCACCCCGACATGAGAGCGGCACCCCGACACACGAGCCCATCCCCCGCCCCGTGCTCCGCACAGTCACAGACCCGAGACCGCGACAATACCTTGTAGACTGGAAGCTGCGAGACACTGACTCCCCGGCGGCTGAAAGAAGAGGAGAAGTTCCGGCTGCCGGCGCTTTATATAGAGAGAGGGCGGAGCACACAGCACAGATCCCTCCGCCGGACACGCCCACCCTGAGCTACGGCGCTATACTCCTCCCCACACTGTATATAATATACACCTCCCCTATATACTGTATATAATATACACCTCCCCATATACTCTATATAATATACACCTCCCCATATACTGTATATAATATACACCTCCCCATATACTGTATATAATATACTCTTCCCCACACTGTATATAATATACACCTCCCCATATACTCTATATAATATACACCTCCACCATATACCGTATATAATATACACCTCCCCATATACTGTATATAATATACACCTCCCCATATACTGTATATAATATACTCTTCCCCACACTGTATATAATATACACCTCCCCATATACTGTATATAATATACACCTCCCCATATACTGTATATAATATACTCTTCCCCACACTGTATATAATATACACCTCCCCATATACTCTATATAATATACACCTCCCCATATACTCTATATAATATACACCTCCCCATATACTGTATATAATATACACCTCCCCATATACTGTATATAATATACACCTCCACCATATACCGTATATAATATACACCTCCCCATATACTGTATATAATATACTCTTCCCCACACTGTATATAATATACACCTCCCCATATACTGTATATAATATACACCTCCACCATATACCGTATATAATATACACCTCCCCATATACTGTATATAATATACACCTCCACCATATACCGTATATAATATACACCTCCCCAGTATACTGTATATAATATACACCTCCCCATATACTGTATATAATATACACCTCCCCATATACTGTATATAATATACACCTCCCCATATACTGTATATAATATACACCTCCACCATATACTGTATATAATATACACCTCCCCATATACTCTATATAATATACACCTCCCCAGTATACTGTATATAATATACACCTCCACCATATACCGTATATAATATACTCCTCCCCCACACTGTATATAATATACACCTCCCCATATACTTTATATAATATACTCTTCCCCACACTGTATATAATATACACCTCCCCATATACTGTATATAATATACACCTCCCCAGTATACTGTATATAATATACACCTCCCCATATACTGTATATAATATACACCTCCACCATATACTGTATATAATATACACCTCCCCAGTATACTGTATATAATATACACCTCCCCAGTATACTGTATATAATATACACCTCCCCATATACTGTATATAATATACACCTCCCCAGTATACTGTATATAATATACACCTCCCCAGTATACTGTATATAATATACACCTCCCCATATACTGTATATAATACACACCTCCCCATATACTGTATATAATATACACCTCCCCATATACTGTATATAATACACACCTCCACCATATACCGTATATAATATACACCTCCCCTATATACTGTATATAATATACACCTCCCCTATATACTGTATATAATATACACCTCCCCATATACTGTATATAATATACACCTCCACCACACTGTATATAATATACACCTCCCCATAGACTCTATATAATATACACCTCCACCATATACTGTATATAATATACACCTCCCCATATACTGAATATAATATACACCTCCCCTATATACTGTATATAATATACACCTCCCATATATACTGTATATAATATACACCTCCCCATATACTGTATATAATATACACCTCCCCAGTATACTGTATATAATATACACCTCCACCATATACCGTATATAATATACTCCTCCCCCACACTGTATATAATATACACCTCCCCATATACTGTATATAATATACTCTTCCCCACACTGTATATAATATACACCTCCCCGTATACTGTATATAATATACACCTCCCTATATACTGTATATAATATACTCTTCCCCACACTGTATATAATATACACCTCCCCGTATACTGTATATAATATACACCTCCCTATATACTGTATATAATATACACCTCCCCTATATACTGTATATAATATACACCTCCCCCACACTGTATATAATATACACCTCCCCATATACTGTATATAATATACACCTCCCCATATAATGTATATAATATACACCTCCCCATATACTGTATATAATATACACCTCCCCATATACTGTATATAATATACACCTCCCCATATACTGTATATAATATACACCTCCCCGTATACTGTATATAATATACACCTCCCCATATACTGTATATAATATACACCTCCCATATACACTATATAATATACACCTCCCCATATATACTGTATATAATATACACCTCCCCTATATACTGTATATAATATACACCTCCCCTATATACTGTATATAATATACACCTCCCCATATAATGTATATAATATACACCTCCCCATATACTGTATATAATATACACCTCCCCATATACTGTATATAATATACACCTCCCCATATACTGTATATAATATACACCTCCCCGTATACTGTATATAATATACACCTCCACCATATACCGTATATAATATACTCCTCCCCCACACTGTATATAATATACACCTCCCCATATACTGTATATAATATACTCTTCCCCACACTGTATATAATATACACCTCCCCGTATACTGTATATAATATACACCTCCCTATATACTGTATATAATATACTCTTCCCCACACTGTATATAATATACACCTCCCCGTATACTGTATATAATATACACCTCCCCGTATACTGTATATAATATACACCTCCCCATATACTGTATATAATATACACCTCCACCTTATACTGTATATAATACACACATCCCCAGTATACTGTATATAATATACACCTCCCCTATATACTGTATATAATATACACCTCCCCATATACTGTATATAATATACACCTCCCCATATACTGTATATAATATACACCTCCCCATATACTGTATATAATATACAACTCCCCAGTATACTGTATATAATATACACCTCCCCAGTATACTGTATATAATATACACCTCCCCTATATACTGTATATAATATACACCTCCACCATATACTGTATATAATATACACCTCCCCAGTATACTGTATATAATATACACCTCCACCATATACCGTATATAATATACTCCTTCCCCACACTGTATATAATATACTCCTCCCCCACACTGTATATAATATACACCTCCCCATATACTGTATATAATATACTCTTCCCCACACTGTATATAATATACACCTCCCCGTATACTGTATATAATATACACCTCCCCTATATACTGTATATAATATACTCCTCCCCCACACTGTATATAATATACACCTCCCCGTATACTGTATATAATATACACCTCCCATATACTGTATATAATATACTCCTCCCCTATATACTGTATATAATATACTCCTCCCCCACACTGTATATAATATACTCCTCCCCTATATTCTGTATATAATATACTCCTCCCCCACTGTATATAATATACTCATCCCCTATATACTGTATATAATATACACCTCCACCATATACCGTATATAATATACTCCTCCCCTATATACTGTATATAATATACTCCTCCCCCACACTGTATATGATATACTCCTCCCCTATATACTGTATATAATATACACCTCCACCATATACCGTATATAATATACACCTCCCCATATACTGTATATAATATATACCTCCCCATATACTTTATATAATATACTCTTCCCCACACTGTATATATATACACCTCCCCATATACTGTATATAATATACACCTCCCCGTATACTGTATATAATATATACCTCCCCATATACTTTATGTAATATACTCTTCCCCACACTGTATATAATATACACCTCCCCATATACTGTATATAATATACACCTCCCCGTATACTGTATATAATATATACCTCCCCATATACTTTATATAATATACTCTTCCCCACACTGTATATAATATACTCCTCCCCTATATACTTTATATAATATACTCTTCCCCATATACTGTATATAATATACACCTCCAATTTACTGTATATAATATATACCTCCCCATATACTGTATATAATATACACCTCCCCATATACTGTATATAATATATACCTCCCCATATACTCTATATAATATGCACCTCCCCTATATACTGTATATAATATACTCCTCCCCGTATACTGTATATAATATACACCTCCCATATACTGTATATAATATACTCCCCCCCTATATACTGTATATAATACACTCCTCCCCCACACTGTATATAATATACACCTCCCCTATATACTGTATATAATATACACCTCCACCATATACCGTATATAATATACACCTCCCCAGTATACTGTATATAATATACACCTCCCCATATACTGTATATAATATACACCTCCACCATATACTGTATATAATATACACCTCCCCAGTATACTGTATATAATATACACCTCCCCAGTATACTGTATATAATATACACCTCCCCATATACTGTATATAATATACACCTCCACCATATACCGTATATAATATACTCCTCCCCCACACTGTATATAATATACTCCTCCCCAACACTGTATATAATATACACCTCCACCATATACTGTATATAATATACACCTCCCCATATACTGAATATAATATACACCTCCCATATATACTGTATATAATATACACCTCCCCATATACTGTATATAATATACACCTCCCCAGTATACTGTATATAATATACACCTCCACCATATACCGTATATAATATACTCCTCCCCCACACTGTATATAATATACACCTCCCCATATACTGTATATAATATACTCTTCCCCACACTGTATATAATATACACCTACCCATATACTGTATATAATATACACCTCCCTATATACTGTATATAATATACTCTTCCCCACACTGTATATAATATACACCTCCCCGTATACTGTATATAATATACACCTCCCTATATACTGTATATAATATACACCTCCCCTATATACTGTATATAATATACACCTCCCCCACACTGTATATAATATACACCTCCCCATATACTGTATATAATATACACCTCCCCATATAATGTATATAATATACACCTCCCCATATACTGTATATAATATACACCTCCCCATATACTGTATATAATATACACCTCCCCATATACTGTATATAATATACACCTCCCCGTATACTGTATATAATATACACCTCCCCATATACTGTATATAATATACACCTCCCATATACACTATATAATATACACCTCCCCATATATACTGTATATAATATACACCTCCCCTATATACTGTATATAATATACACCTCCCCTATATACTGTATATAATATACACCTCCCCATATACTGTATATAATATACACCTCCCCATATACTGTATATAATATACACCTCCCCATATACTGTATATAATATACACCTCCCCATATACTGTATATAATATACACCTCCACCTTATACTGTATATAATACACACATCCCCAGTATACTGTATATAATATACACCTCCCCTATATACTGTATATAATATACTCCTCCCCCACACTGTATATAATATACACCTTCCCATATACTGTATATAATATACTCTTCCCCACACTGTATATAATATACACCTCCCCGTATACTGTATATAATATACACCTCCCTATATACTGTATATAATATACTCTTCCCCACACTGTATATAATATACACCTCCCCTATATACTGTATATAATATACACCTCCCTATATACTGTATATAATATACACCTCCCCTATATACTGTATATAATATACACCTCCCCCACACTGTATATAATATACACCTCCCCATATACTGTATATAATATACACCTCCCCATATAATGTATATAATATACACCTCCCCATATACTGTATATAATATACACCTCCCCATATACTGTATATAATATACACCTCCCCATATACTGTATATAATATACACCTCCCCGTATACTGTATATAATATACACCTCCCCATATACTGTATATAATATACACCTCCCATATACACTATATAATATACACCTCCCCATATATACTGTATATAATATACACCTCCCCTATATACTGTATATAATATACACCTCCCCTATATACTGTATATAATATACACCTCCCCATATACTGTATATAATATACTCCTCCCCAATATACTGTATATAATATACTCCTCCCCCACACTGTATATAATATACTCCTCACCTATATACTGTATATAATATACACCTCCACCATATACCGTATATAATATACACCTCCCCATATACTGTATATAATATATACCTCCCCATATACTTTATATAATATACTCTTCCCCACACTGTATATAATATACACCTCCCCATATACTGTATATAATATACACCTCCCCATATACTGTATATAATATACACCTCCCCATATACTGTATATAATATACACCTCCACCATATACCGTATATAATATACTCCTCCCCCACACTGTATATAATATACTCCTCCCCCCACACTGTATATAATATACACCTCCACCGTATACTGTATATAATATACACCTCCCCATATACTGAATATAATATACACCTCCCATATATACTGTATATAATATACACCTCCCCATATACTGTATATAATATACACCTCCCCAGTATACTGTATATAATATACACCTCCACCATATACCGTATATAATATACTCCTCCCCCACACTGTATATAATATACACCTCCCCATATACTGTATATAATATACTCTTCCCCACACTGTATATAATATACACCTACCCGTATACTGTATATAATATACACCTCCCTATATACTGTATATAATATACTCTTCCCCACACTGTATATAATATACACCTCCCCGTATACTGTATATAATATACACCTCCCTATATACTGTATATATATACACCTCCCCTATATACTGTATATAATATACACCTCCCCCACACTGTATATAATATACACCTCCCCATATACTGTATATAATATACACCTCCCCATATAATGTATATAATATACACCTCCCCATATACTGTATATAATATACACCTCCCCATATACTGTATATAATATACACCTCCCCATATACTGTATATAATATACACCTCCCCGTATACTGTATATAATATACACCTCCCCATATACTGTATATAATATACACCTCCCATATACACTATATAATATACACCTCCCCATATATACTGTATATAATATACACCTCCCCTATATACTGTATATAATATACACCTCCCCTATATACTGTATATAATATACACCTCCCCATATACTGTATATAATATACACCTCCCCATATACTGTATATAATATACACCTCCCCATATACTGTATATAATATACACCTCCCCATATACTGTATATAATATACACCTCCACCTTATACTGTATATAATACACACATCCCCAGTATACTGTATATAATATCCACCTCCCCTATATACTGTATATAATATACTCCTCCCCCACACTGTATATAATATACACCTCCCCATATACTGTATATAATATACTCTTCCCCACACTGTATATAATATACACCTCCCCGTATACTGTATATAATATACACCTCCCTATATACTGTATATAATATACTCTTCCCCACACTGTATATAATATACACCTCCCCTATATACTGTATATAATATACACCTCCCTATATACTGTATATAATATACACCTCCCCTATATACTGTATATAATATACACCTCCCCCACACTGTATATAATATACACCTCCCCATATACTGTATATAATATACACCTCCCCATATAATGTATATAATATACACCTCCCCATATACTGTATATAATATACACCTCCCCATATACTGTATATAATATACACCTCCCCATATACTGTATATAATATACACCTCCCCGTATACTGTATATAATATACACCTCCCCATATACTGTATATAATATACACCTCCCATATACACTATATAATATACACCTCCCCATATATACTGTATATAATTTACACCTCCCCTATATACTGTATATAATATACACCTCCCCTATATACTGTATATAATATACACCTCCCCATATACTGTATATAATATACACCTCCCCATATACTGTATATAATATACACCTCCCCATATACTGTATATAATATACACCTCCCCATATACTGTATATAATATACACCTCCCCCTATACTGTATATAATACACACATCCCCAGTATACTGTATATAATATACACCTCCCCTATATACTGTATATAATATACACCTCCCCATATACTGTATATAATATACACCTCCCCATATACTGTATATAATATACACCTCCCCATATACTGTATATAATATACACCTCCCCAGTATACTGTATATAATATACACCTCCCCAGTATACTGTATATAATATACACCTCCCCTATATACTGTATATAATACACACCTCCACCATATACTGTATATAATATACACCTCCCCAGTATACTGTATATAATATACACCTCCACCATATACCGTATATAATATACTCCTCCCCCACACTGTATATAATATACTCCTCCCCCACACTGTATATAATATACACCTCTCCATATACTGTATATAATATACT